>NC_090655.1:92795421-92840421 GCF_040937935.1 Hyperolius riggenbachi | reverse complement strand
CTAGTTGCCCTGCTGATCTATTTGGCTGCAGTAGCGAACTGAATCACACCAGAAACAAGCATGCTTGTTCATGGTCTATGGTTGAAAGAATTCGAGGCAGAGGACCAACACGGCAGCCAGGCAACTGATATTGATTAAAAGGAGATAAATATGGCAGCCTCAATATTATTCTCACCTCGGGTTCCCTTTAAAAGTGCAACGCAAAGACAGTGGACCCAAGTTTTGGTGACCCTTTCCCCAGAAAATTCACATACTTGTGCAGGTTTTCTCAAGAAAATAAACGTAATGTGTGCAGATTTACCCAGAGAATATGTTCAATCATGTCGGCAGATTTGCCCAGAGAATAAGTTCAATCATGTCGGCAGATTTGCCCAGAAAATACATAGAATCATGTTGGCAGATTTGCCCAGAAAATACATGCAATCATGTAGCAGATTTGACCAGAAAATACATGCAAACGTGTGGCAGACCAGTCCAGAAAACACTTCAATCGTGTAGCAGACCTGGCCAGAACATAAACGCTACACCTGGCTGCTAATATAAATAAAAAAAATTAAAAAAAACACATTTACTCACCTGCAGCAGAGCTCCTGTTCCAGCCTCCGTCCGGTGCGCAGCTCCCACGATCCTCTGCAGCCAGCAACTAAAACTTCCAAAGTCTCCAGAGCAGGGCTTCAGACATTTTACTATAGCCCTGCTCTGCCACTGCGGTTAACTGACACGGCATCTATTAGATGCCGAAAGTCAGTTCACGCTGGGGGGTGCTTGGAGAATTTTAGGGGGTGCTTCAGCAAAGCACCCCTCCCCGGTGCCGCCACTGCCCCAATATAGGTAGCTAGCAGTTGCCCCCAGTATAGGTAGCTAGTTGCCCCCAGTGAAGGTAGTATAGTTGCCCCAATATAGCTAGTATAGTTGCCCCCAGGATAGGCAGCATAGCTGCTGCCCCTAGTGTAGCTAGTATAGTGGCCCCCGTACAGCTGCCCTCCAGTATAGGTAGTATAGTGGCCCACAGTTTAGATAGTATAGTTGCCCCCAGTGTAGCCTCCATTGTAGCTGGTATGGTGCCCCCCCCAGTATAGGTAATATAGTGGCCCCCAGTATAGCTAGTATAGTGATCCCCCAGGCCCAGTGTAGCTAGTATAGCTGCCCCCAGTATAGTGGCCCCAGTATAGCTAGTATAGTGGCCCCAAGTTTAAGTAGTATAGTGGCCCCTAGTTTAGGTAGTATAGTGGCCCCCAGTTTAGCTGCCCCCAGTATAGTGGCCCCCAGTTTAGGTAGTATAGTGGCCCCCCGTTTAGCTGCCCTGGGTTTAGGTAGTATAGCGGCCCCCAGTTTAGCTGCCCCCAGTATAGTGGCCCCCAGTTTAGGTAGTATAGTGGCCCCCAGTTTAGCTGCCCCCAGTATAGTGGCCCCCAGTTTAGGTAGTATAGTGGCCCCAAGTTTAGGTAGTATAGTGGCCCCCAGTTTAGCTGCCCCCAGTTTATGTAGTATAGTGGCCCCCAGTTTAGCTGCCCCCAGTATAGTGGCCCCCAGTTTAGGTAGTATAGTGGCCCCCAGTTTAGCTGCCCCCAGTATAGCTAGTATAGTGGCCCCAAGTTTAGGTAGTATAGTGGCCCCCAGTTTAGGTAGTATAGTGGCCCCAGTTTAGGTAGTATAGTGGCCCCCCATTTAGCTGCCCCCAGTATAGTGGCCCCCAGTTTAGGTAGTATAGTGGCCCCCAGTATAGTGGCCCCCAGTTTAGGTAGTATAGTGGCCCCCCATTTAGCTGCCCCCAGTATAGTGGCCCCAGTTTAGGTAGTATAGTGGCCCCCCGTTTAGCTGCCCCCAGTATAGTGGCCCCCAGTTTAGCTGCCCCCAGTATAGTGGCCCCCAGTTTAGGTAGTATAGTACCCCCCCCCCCCCCCCCCCCCCGTGTAGCTAGAAGGAGGGGTGACAGGGATAGCGGTGGGGAGGGGGGGACATATCTCCCCCCTCCCTCTCCTGGGTCCCCTCCTTCTGCTTCTGCCTCTTCCCCCCCCAAAATGTGGGCAGCGGGCAGCAAACAGGGCGAGCAGGCAGGCGCGGAGAATACGCACGTTACTTCCACGTATCAGCCTGGAACATGCGTCGCCGTCACGTGCCTCTACTGCGCCTCCAATGATTGGAGGCGCAGAAGAGGCACGTGACGGCGACGGAGCGTTCCAGGCTGATACGCGGAAGTAAAGTGAATATTCTCCGCGCTCGCCTGCTCGCTGACCACTGCCCCCGGCCCGCATTTTGAGGGGGGAGAAGAGAGGCAGAAGGAGGGGACCCAGGTGAGGGAGGGGGGGGGGGATATGTCCCCCCTCCCCACGGCTATCCCTGCTGTCACCCCTCCTCCTAGCGCTGCTCTTCCCCTCCTGAGTCCGGCATCTATGGGGGGTCGTGGCGACACCCCCCCCTGGCTGTCTGGCACCCGGTGTGCCACGCCCCCTGCGTCCTGTGGTAGAAACGCCACTGCCTAAATGTATTCAAGTTCCAGTGGCTACAGTGCAAAGTATTATTAAAAAATACAAGATATTCTGCACTGTGGAAAATTTCAGAGGATGTGTTCGGAAGCCAAAAGTGACACCTTTTTTCTACAATAGTATGTTCCAGTTCCCCTGCTAGATTTAGCTAGTTAGGATATCCCAACTGTCACACCCTGCTTAGCAGCCATTTTCTAGATCATTCAGTAATTTAGGGCTTATTTCCACTACACGCAGATTGGATGCAGAAAAACTGACTCCAATGAAAGCCTATGGGCCTGTTTCCACTAAACACAATTTTTCTGATGCAGATTTTCCCATAGGCATTCATTGGAGTTTTTCTGCATCCATTCTGCATCCAATCTGCGTGTAGTGGAAAAAGGCCCTTATACATTGGAGTCAGTTGGTGAGGTAATTCTGTATGTACCTTGCAATCGCATTGTCTTTTTACCTATGAAAATGCTCTAAAAAACATCCCTGTAAGTAAAGATACTTCGGATTAAACTTGGAGTCTTATTTCATTGAGTACAACTGCCTGTGGAGGTTTGTTAATCAGTGTGGAGTCATATTGCTAAACAGACTGGGGCCCATATGCAATTAACTTTTTCTCCTGAGATATCTCCTTGGAGATAATATTTATATTCTCTTTAAAATAACTTTAGCATTTTACAATTTAACCACTACCTGAAAAAGTACTACCAAAATTATTTTGAGTATTTTCTTGCTTGCTGCTGATTTAAAGGTGTTTTATGACAAAGTATGAAAATATCACCTAGGAGAAAACTCAGGAGAAAAAGAGAATTGCATATGGCCCTGGGTCTTCTGGAAAGTGCCTCGCACATAAAGTGGGAATCAAAACAGAACAACCACCTAGGCCAGTGATGGCTAACCTTGGCACTCCAGCTGTGGTGGAACTACAAGTCCCATGAGGCATTGCAGCTCTAAGCTTAACTCGGAGAGGAAGAGGCATGATGGGATTTGTAGTTTTGTCACAGCTGGAGTGCCAAGGTTTGCCATCACTGACCTAGGCCATCCTGGTTAAAGCGGATCCAAGGTGAAAAACTAACTATAACAAGTAACTTGTCTTTATTTAGTTTAGTTAAATTTAGATGGTTTACACAGTAAATTATCAGCAAACAGCTTAATTGGTATATAAATAATATTTATTCCTGTTCTACAATGAGAGCTGCCATTTTCTGCTAGAAATCCTTAAGGCTCGTACACACGCCTGATCAAAGGCAACGACAGGTCTGTCGTCACCTCCCGCTAGGCGTGTTTTCAGCAGACAGTGCAGCGTGTGTACAGTCTGTCGGTGGACTGATAAGGCTGTTTCTGAGCCTCCACCCCCGTGAATATGGTAGTCCTGCAGAGAAGGGCAGCCGCAGTGGGGAAATGACAGCACCAGATGACTCGCATTCACCTATTGCGATCCAAGCAATAGAGGTCCCGTCATCCGGAAGTCCATCTGTCTCCACTAGAGTGCCGCTGCTCTGTTACTACTACTATTACTACTTCCTACTTCCTGTCTGATCTGAGAATCAGGAAGTTCAGAGCAAGCGACAGCACCGTGGAAGAGACAGATGGGTTTCGGATTATGGGACCTCTATCGCTTGTATCACTGATAGGTGAGTGGGCGTTTGTAATCTGCTGCTATCATTCCTGCCTGCTGCAGCTGTGGTTCTCTGTGGGAAGGAAGGGAGGAGCAGGCAGTGGCAGAGAGCACAGTAGCAGGAGAGGGACTCAGCAGGAGAGCCCAGCTCTGAAGACAGTCAGCAGCGGGCAGCGTCCTTTGACAGGATGGCGAGGGCTGGATTATGTGCTGATGGGGCCCCTTTGACTCTGAATGCTTCTGTTGCCTGGTTGGTAATCCGGCCGTGTGTGTGTATATATATATATATTTTTTTTTTTTGCACTAAAGAGTAAGGTGTGTGTGTGTGTGTGTGTGTGTGTGTGTGTGTGTGTGTGTGTGTGTGTGTGTGTGTGTGTGTGTGTGTGTGTGTGTGTGTGTGTGTGTGTGTGTGTGTGTGTGTGTGTGTGTGTGTGTGTGTGTGTGTGTGTGTGTGTGTGTGTGTGTGTGTGTGTGTGTGTGTGTGTGTGTGTGTGTGTGTGTGTGTGTGTGTGTGTGTGTGTGTGTGTGTGTGTGTGTGTGTGTGTGTGTGTGTGTGTGTGTGTGTGTGTGTGTGTGTGTGTGTGTGTGTGTGTATCATTATAAACAGACATACTTAAGACTGCTGCTGAAGCTGCTCCTGCCTGTCACCGTCACCACAGCCCTGGAGCCTGACATCACGAGCCTCTCTGCAGCTTGCCAAGGTCTTCTGCTCCGTGCACGATCCTCCTCTGGCTCCAACCGTCCTGGACCTTCGCCCGCTGGCTCCGCCTGCTGCATCCGGGTTCCCTGTGATCTGCCCTGGCTCCCGTTGGCTCCAACCACTCCATCCCGACTCATCCTCCTCTGCTCAAATCGCCAGCTTGAAGATGACAGGTGATGCTGCGCACGCTAGTATCGCGTGACTTCAGCAGACCTTGTCTGGAACGCCCATGCCTCCTCCTAAGCCGCCCCCTTCAAAAAAGCCTCCTCCTCTCCACAATTAGGTCCCATGATTCAAAGCTGCATGAGACCGAATGCCGCGGCATTAGGAGAGCTGGGGGGCATGGCTTAATCAATAAAAGCGAAATTAGGCATTACAATTAATTTTATGCAAGAGGCTCATTAGTAATGAAGGCAAAAGTTCGTCTCAGATCCACTTTAAAGTAAAAAAAATACTGTTGCCCGTGAATATTTTTTGGAACAATCAATCTAGTCCTGCGCAAGCTTTTGTTGACTCTGGGGCAGCAGGCAACTTTATTGATTCAGAGTTTGCTGCGAGTTTGGGAATTCCAGCCTTGCCTTTGCAGAATAAGCTTTATGTCAAGGCTATTGATGACTCACCTCTTCAAAGTTGTCAGTCTACTGCTATCACACCGGAAGTTTCTTTACAGATTGGAGTGTTGCATTTTGAGAAATTACAGTTGTTCATTCTCAGAATGCCCTCCAGTCTCTTGGTTTTAGGTCTTCCGTGGTTGCAGACACACAATCCATGTATTGATTGGTGTTCTGGTCAGCTTACCAACTGGTCGACTCAATGCTCAGAAAAGTGTTTAAAAAAAATTCTACTACATAATGTTGAGATCTCGTCTGATAAGTTACCATGTCATTATGCATCTTTCGCTGATGTTTTTTCTCCTCATTCTGACAAATTACTTCCTCGCAGATCCTATGACTGTCCCATCGATTTAGTACCCCGTACTATGCCTTCTCTGGGACATTTATATAATCTTTCTGGTCCCTAGAAACAGGCTATGAAAGACTATATTAAAGAAAATCTTTAAAAAGGTTTTATTCGACCATCTACTTCCCCCGCTGGGGCAGGGTTTTTCTTTGTAGAAAAGAAAGATGGTGGATTACGTCCATGCATAGAATACAGAAGTTTGAACAAGATTACTGTAAAAAACAGATATCCACTTCCTCTTATTGATGATGTGTTTTCTCAAGTATCTGGCGCAAGGATCTTCATTAAGTTAGACCTGAGGGGAGCATATAACTTGATCAGGATTAGAGATGGCCCGAACGGTTTGGCAGCGAATGGTTCCTGGGGAATTTCAGTGGTTCGCGTGCGCCCACGAACGCAAACTTTATGGCAGTACAATTTGCCTCCTATGCCTCTTTACCTTTTAATGTACCTATTCCCCACGTCCTCCCTGGAGGGGGGCCTTGAGCACCCACCTAAGAAGCACAGGTTTTTTGCTAAGAGAGCGACTGAGTCCAGGATCTCTGTGAAACCTGAGTGGAGTCAGGTTTTAAGACACTCCATGTGCCTAAAGTGGTCGGTTGCCCCCTGGTGCAACCCACCTTTGTGAGTACATTTCTATAGAAGTATTTTCTAATACTTAATACTCATGATATATGGGCTCCCGTTTGTCTTAGTTTTTTTCCTTCTAGTATTGTACCTCTGAAGAAGTACAATACATCGCCTTATCTTTTGGGAGACACCCATGTCATTTCCTGCCAAAAAAATTACTTGCTGGTTGAATAAAAGTAACTTTAAGGCCTCTTGCACACTGCAAGTGATTCCGATTCCACTTTTTAATCAGTTTTTACATCCGATTCAGATTCCGATTTGCAGTGTGCAGGGAGGAAACTGCAAATCGGAATCTGAATCGGATGTAAAAACTGATTAAAAAGCTGAATCGGAATCACTTGCAGTGTGCAAGAGGCCTTCGTCAAAATTTACCAGGGGCATGAATAATTACGGGCAGCACTATCTACAGATACAAAATATGTATTTATATCTACATATACGCAAACACAGTGTATACCTAGTTCCTACACACATATACAAACATGAGTTATGTAAATATATACACACGCCTGTGTTGTGTATACATACATGTATGTATGTATGTATGTATGTATGTATGTATGTATATTTATTTAATGTATGCATGTGTGTGTGTGTCTGTGTTTAGTGTGTGTGTGTTTAGTGTATGTATGTGTGTGTGTATAATGTGTGTGTGTGTTTAATGTATGTATGTATGTATGTATGTATGTGTGTGTGGGTGTGTGTGTTTAATGTGTGTGTTGTGAGAAAACACGGAAAAGCCGCCGTGTGTACTCAGAACAAGGCGGCTGATTCCGCGTCGAACGCAGCGGTCTGCACGCGTAGGCCTACATCCAGTAGTATGGCCGAACGCGGAGAAACCGCCGCATGCCTTGATAGCGGTGCTGCGGATTCCGTGTCCAGCGCGGCGGGTGCTTTGCAACACATGTCTGGTGTGGCTGGGACTGATAGTCCACACAGGTTCAGAAGGACGCGCGTGCGCGCTGAGAGGCAGAGCTTTTATGACAGCCAGAAGGGAGTCAGTTGACCATGCCGGTCAGCTGACAATTCCACCTCTTCCCATTGGTCCAGCACTTAGGGGAGGCGCCGGAGAGCGCCTTGCTATATATACTGGGTGCTGGTCATTCTTTGGTTGTCTGCCGTTGCGATCACTACGTGGTAGGACTCAGACCTGTTTGTCAGAATCTGTTTTATTCTCTAGACTAGTTCCAGGGTGTTGATGACTACGGAGCTCACACCCAAGACTAGGAATTAGCTTACCCATCCTGTTATACTTCAGACTAGATCCAGGGTGTTGATGATCAAGGAGCTCACGCCTAAAGACTAGACATTGTTGATTATTTGTTATGACCTTCTGCTTTCCTGACCTCTCTTCTGATCTCTGATTGGTACTTCGCTATATCTGATACTCCGTTGCCAAACCTTGCTTGCCTTAGGATTCTGTATCTGTCTCCTTCCTCTGTATCTGATCTGTCTGTTGCCGACCTGGCTTGTCCGACCTCGAGAACTATCTCCTCTGTTTAGAGAGTTCACAGATCTGTCAGTGACACTCCACCATTGGTGTCACTCACACTCTGGTCCTTCTTATTCTCAGTCTGACTCCTCCCCTTGGGGAGCCTCAGGCTTTTGGAAGGAGCCTGTTATTTGAGCAGTATCTCTACTGCCCTGCACCCTCTATACGGATGCTCTCCTCAAAGTATTACTGTTGCACCAAACACTCATATTACTCAGGTGTCCAGAGGTTAGAGATATATCTGATTATCAGTGATACTGCAGATCATCAATAATCGGGTATATATCTGTATTCTCGGTGATACTGCAGATCACCGATAATCGGATCCTCTCTGTGCTACACCGATCGTTACATGTGTGTGTTTAATGTGTGTGTGTTTAACCACTTGCCGACCGCCCACAGCCAATGGGCGGCGGCAAGGGCTGGGCTTAAATGTCTGCAATACGCCCATCGGCGGCGGCGGGTATGCGGCGATCGCGTCATTCGTGACGTGATCAGCCGCCGGCGACAGGCTCCCCCCCTTGCGCAGTAACCCGCCGGCCGTTCGGAAGCGCCAGCGGGTTATTAGCTGCCCGATCGCCGCATACAAAGTGTATAATACGCTTTTAATGTATACAAAGCGTATTATACAGGCTGCCTCCTGCCCTGGTGGTCCCAGTGATCGAGGGACCACCAGGGCAGGCTGCAGCCACGCAGGTAAGCACCCAAGCACACTGACCTACCCCCCCCCCCCCCTTCCCTCTGATCGCCCACAGCACCCCTCAGACCCCCCCCCCCCCTGCCCACCCCTCAGACCCCTGTTTGCACCCAATCACCCATCAATCACTCCCTGTCACTATCTGTCAACACTATTTTTATGATTAGGTCCTAAACTGCCCCCTGGGGGCTCCTGATCACCCCTCCCCCACACACTCTCAGATCCTCCCCAGACCCCCCCAGCCTCCTCCCCTGTGTACTGTATACATCTATCTTCTCCTGTAATCACCTGTCAATAACCACCTGTCACTGCCACCTATCAGATCAGACCCTAACCTGCCTCTTACGGGCATCTGATCACCCACACCATCAGGATGCCCGCAGACCCACCCTCAGATCACCTCCAAAGTGCATTGTTCACATCTGTTCTGCCATCTAATCACCCATCAATCACCCCGTCACTGCTACCCATCAGATCAGACCCTAATCTGCCCCTAGGGCACCCAATCAACCGCCCACACCCTCAGAACGCCCTCAAACCCCAGCCCTGATCACCTCGCCAGTGCAATTGCTTGCATCTGCCCCGTGTGGGCTCCTGGACACTCGGCCAAACCCTCAGACCCTTTTCCGATCACCTCCCCAGTGCATTGATTGCATCTATTTTCCCCTCTAATCACCCCCTAAGACACCCATCAATCACATGCCCATGTTCTCTGCTGCCATGTCCAGGTCACGATTTGAGAACATCCTGCGTTCCTGCACTTCAGTGCCAATACAACCTGTCATCTAAGAGGCCACCCTGCTTATGACTGGTTCCTCAAAATTCGCCCCCTCATAGACCACCTGTCATCAAAATTTGCAGAAGCTTATACCCCTGAACAGTCATTTTGAGGCATTTGATTTCCAGACTACTCACGGTTTAGGGCCCCTAAAATGCCAGGGCAGTATAGGAACCCCACAAGTGATCCCATTTTAGAAAAAAGACACCCTAAGGTATTCCGTTAGGTGTATGACGAGTTCATAGAAGATTTTATTTTTTGTCAAAAGTTAGCGGAAATTGATTTTTATTGTTTTTTTCACAAAGTGTCATTTTTCACTAACTTGTGACAAAAAATAAAATCTTCTATGAACTCGTCATACACCTAACGGAATACCTTGGGGTGTCTTCTTTCTAAAATGGGATCACTTGTGGGGTTCCTATACTGCCCTATCATTTTAGGGGCCCTAAACCGTGAGGAGTAATCTAGAAACCAAATGCCTCAAAATTACCTGTGAATAGGACGTTGGGCCCCTTAGCGCACCTAGGCTGCAAAAAAAAAAGTGTCACACATGTGGTATCGCCGTACTCAGGAGAAGTAGTATAATGTGTTTTGGGGTGTATTTTTACACATACCCATGCTGGGTGGGGGAAATATCTCTGTAAAACGGACAATTGTGTGTAAAAAATAAATAAATAAATAAAAAAAAAAAATTGTCATTTACAGAGATATATCTCCCACCCAGCATGGGTATATGTAAAAATACACCACAAAACACATTATACTACTACTTCTGAGTACGGCGGTACCACATGTGTGACACTTTTTTGCAGCCTAACTGCGCTAAGGGGCCCAAAGTCCAATGAGTACCTTTAGGATAGCACAGGTCATTTTGAGATATTTGGTTTCAAGACTACGCCTTACGGTTTAGGGCCCCTAAAATGCCAGGGCAGTATAGAAACCAAACAAGTGACCCCATTTTACAAAGAAGACACCCCATGGTATTCCGTTGGGTGTATGACGAGTTCATAGAAGATTTTATTTTTTGTCACAAGTTAGCGGAAATTGACACTTTGTGGAAAAAAATAAAATAAAAATCAATTTCTGCTAACTTGTGACAAAAAAAAAAAAAAAAAAAAAAAAAAAAAAAAAATCTTCTATGAACTCACCATACTGCTAACAGAATACCTTGTGGTGTTGTCTTTCTAAAATAGGGTCACTTGTGGGGTTCCTAAACTGCCCTGGCATTTTAGGGGCCCTAAACCATGAGGAGTAGTCTTGAAACCAAATGTCTCAAAATGACCTGTGAAATCCTAAAGGTACTCATTGGACTTTGGGCCCTTTAGCGCAGTTAGGGTGCAAAAAAGTGCCACACATGTGGTATCGCTGTACTCAGGAGAAGTAGTATGATGTGTTTTGGGGTGTATTTTTACACATACCCATGCTGGGTGGGAGAAATCTCTGTGTAAATGGACAATTGTGTGTATAAAAAAAAAAAAAATCAAAACATTGTCATTTACAGAGATATTTCTCCCACCCAGCATGGGTATGTGTAAAAATACACCCCAAAACACATTATACTACTTCTCCTGAGTATGGCAATACCACACGTGTGGCACTTTTTTGCAGGCTAACTGCGCTAAGAGGCCCAAAGTCCAATGAGCACCTTTACAGGGGTGCTTACAATTTAGCACCCCCCAAAATGCCAGGACAGTAAACACACCCCACAAATGACCCCATTTTGGAAAGTAGACACGTCAAGGTATTCAGAGAGGGGCATGGTGAGTCCGTGGCAGATTTAATTTATTTTTTCACAAGTTAGCAGAAATGGAAACTTTTTTTCTTGTCTCAAAGTGTCATTTTCCGCTAAATGAGGTCATTTGGGGGTATTTATACTATCCTGGAATTTTAGCACCTCATGAAACATGACAGGTGGTCAGAAAAGTCAGAGATGCTTCAAAATGGGAAAATTCACTTTTGGCACCATAGTTTGTAAACGCTTTTAACTTTTACCCAAACCAATAAATATACACTGAATGTTTTGTTTTTTTTAATCAAAGACCTGTAGCACAACAAATTTGGACAAAAATGTATACAGAAATTTTACTTAGACAAATTTTATCACAAAGTAAAAAAAAATCATTTTTTTGACAAAATTCATGTCTTTTTTGATGAATATAATAAAAACTAAAACTCGCAGCAGCAATCAAATAGCACCAAAAGAAAGCTGTATTAGTGACAAGAAAAGTAGGTAAAATTCATTTAGATAGTAGATTGTATAACCAAGCAATAAACCGTTAAAGCTGCAGTGTTCTGAATGGAAAAAAAAAAAAAAAAAGGTGCGTGCGTGCGTCTCTATGTTGGCATTTTATAAAATAATTTTACACATATATGCAAACACATACATATACACAGTAGTGTACTAAAGTTCAGGGCAGGTGTGGAAAAAAAAAGAATGCTTTTATAAAAAAACGCAAGTATTTATTTTCATCATTCAACAAAAAATAAAAATGCAGTGAATAAACAGATGAAATCTTTATCAATATTTGGTGTGACCATACTTTGCAAGCGTACCTAGAAGAATTGATGCCGTTTTAAAGGCACCCAGTTTTTGAAGGAACTCGGCCGGTCGGTTGTTGCATATCTGGTAGTTTTAACCACAGATCTTCTGTGGATGTTGGCTTCCTCACATCCTTCTGTCTCTTCATGTAATCCCAGACACGCTCCATGTGGAGATCAGGGCTTGATTCACAAACCGGCGCTAAGCTGGTTAGTGTGCCTTATCACTTAGTGGGCACAAACTACAGCGCTAACCTTATCTGAGGTTAGTGCGCCTTATGTAGCTTTGTGCACACTAGGACTTCTTTATGCTGAAGATAGTTTTCAATCACTTTGGCTGTTTGTTTAGCGTCATTGTCCTGCTGCAGAATACATTTAGGTCCGATCATACGGCTCTCTAAAGGATAATGAGAAAAGAATACACCCACCTATAGGATTTTCACCTTTCGCAGTTACAGAACTATCACATGAAAAAGCCTCACTTGGCATCTTGCCAAACTAGTGGTCAAAGCAACAGCCAGTAAGGCCTCTTTTTCAGGGGCAGTTGAACTGTGTGCTCAGGAAGAGTTTGAGAGGCATCTCACTGCCTATCAACTGTTTGTGGAAATGAGGCCTCACAGTGCCAAAGTTTGGCAGGAAGAGTGGAGTGGGCATCAGCTTCAGCAAACCCAACAGCAAGGCCCAACAGCTAATGAAAAGAGATCCCACCACAGGGAGCACATATATACAAGGGTGGAAGGAGGGGTTAGTCACTCCATCTTGTGTTCTATAAGTAAGGAGGTAGACAGAGCCAGGAAGAGAACTATTGTGTCAGGGAGAGATTGCAACATAGTAAAAGGTACCCATACATGACACGACTGGCAGCTATCGACCATCCCAATTCCATAATCAAGGATGCTCATCGCAGAATAATCTCGAATAGTCACTCGTGATTTAAATGAGCTTTAATTTCTGCAGCTGAGCAGCTAAATGTGGCGGGGTTAATTACTCATAATGCCGCTCTCCGCCCAGTGTTTCAACGAGCTCACAAGTGTCCTAATTGACGCGTAGCCGGAAGGAGGAAGTGCTCCATAGCGAGGCTTGCAACGCGTCCATTAGGACACTTGTGAGCTCATTGAAATGCTGGGCGGAGAGTTGCATTATGGGTAATTAACCCTGCCGCATCTAGCCGCAGCAATTGAAGCTCATTTGAACCATGAGTAACCACCGTGGTTACTTGTAATTCGTGATGAGCAGCCCTGTCCAGAATTATGAAATTAGTGGGGGGGGGGTAGGGAAGAAAGTGCTGCCAACAGCATGCCCAGTTGAACATGCTGCAAGATGTCAGTCAGCAATGGTCAATCAGGTGCACAGCGGTCATGGCGAGTGATATTGGGATAAGCAACAGACAGACAACAGAAATCCCGGGTGCTGTTCCCCAGTGTGTAAATGTACCCCCTGTGTGCGTATTTATACATGACCTGTCCTATGTCGCCCACCAGTCTTCAGAATGCGCCGCTTTTCCATACATGCCGCCAGCGCATAGCACACAATGCTTGTGTGACGTCACACACTGCATGCCGTGTGTCGGTGGTGTGTATGGAAGTGTGGCATATTCCGAAGATGGATGGAAATCGGCGTGGTGGACGACACAGGACAGGTCATGTATAAATGCGCACACACAGGGGGTACATTTACACACTGGGGAAAAGCTGCTGACAGATTCCTGAGAAACTTCATGCTGAAATCTGCCTATCATAGCTAAATGCATGGCAACAGTGTTATCACCACAGATCTGCGTTTCATGAGATCTCACTTGCTCATCCCTTCCTCCTGAGACTCGCCAGCGGAGTGGTTTTGGCATGGCTGTGATTTATTCTATGGTTTATTCTATAGTGTGTGAATTCTGGGAATGATTACCGTCATGAGATACAAATAATTTATTCTAACATTCAAATATCATGAAAATTATACAGCTTGAACCTGTACAAAATAAAAAGTGACCGAATGTTATTCTGATTGGTCCAACTTCAAGCTGCATATAACATTTACAAGTCATTTAAATGTTAAGAGAAATTTGCATCTCATTGATCATCCCTAGTTAACCCCACCCCTCCCCAAATGTTAACTCCTCCCCCTCCATGCCATGGATAAGCCCAAGACTCACATTGCGTATCCTGTACAAATATACCAATGGAAGGAAAGCTCCATTGCACATTACGTATAAAACAGTTTAGAAGCATTTAACAGTATGCATCAGTGCAACTGTAAATGTATCGGTCTGCCCTAGTGTGACTAGCCTTGAAGTAGGGGACACAATTTACTGTTTTGTGTGCATTTTCTGCACATAAAAAACTGAGAACTCTAAAGCCCAATCTACATGATACGATTCATTGTATGATTCGATTACGATTCTATTTACGATCCGATTAAATCCAACATGTCCGATCAGGATTCGATTCAATTTGATTTGTCATTGTTTTGCAATGGCAAATCAAATTGAATAGAATCGAATCAGGATCGGACATGTCGGATTTAATCGAATCAGACAAAGAATCGTATCGTGTAGATTGGGCTTTAGGCCTCTTCATCTTTTGTACTGGGTGTTCAGCAAGCAGTTATCAGGCAGCAGTGAGCAGTTAGGCAATAGCAAGCAGTTGTGAGAGTTTGTGTGGAATTTCACTGCCTATCAACTGTCCGTGGAAAAAAGGCCTTAGGGCCCGTTCAGATCAGAAATGCGGATGGCCATGCGTGCGGAACGCGTGCGGACCGCAACGCGTACGAACGCATGGCCATCCGCGTTTGTGTGCGTTGCGTGGCTGATCCCATCACTGAAAAGTGAATGGGACAGCCACGCGTTTTTGCAAAATCTGCGTGCAGCATGCGTTCCCGGACCGCACAGGTCCGGAACGCATGCAGTGTGAACATCAGACATTGCACTCTATGCAATGTCTGATGTCGTGCGTTTTGGCCACCTGCACGCATTTCCAAAACGCGGCTGGAAACGCGTGCAGTGTGAACAGGCCCTTAGGGCCTGTTTCCACTACACGCAGAATGGATGCAGAAAAACTGACTCCAATGAATGCCTATGAGAAAGAAAAATAGTGTTTACTGGAAACAGGCCTATAGGCATTCATTGGAGTCAGTTTTTCTGTATCCTATCTGTGTGTAGTGGAAACAGGCCCTGATAGCTACTTCATCATTTAACCACTTGAGGACCCACCCTTTACCCCCCCCCCCTTAAGGACCAGCGCTGTTTGATGGGATCTGTGCTGGGTGGGCTCTGCAGCCCCCAGCACAGATCAGCGGGCACACAGAGCGATCAGATCGCCCCCCTTTTTCCCCCCTATGGGGATGATGTGCAGGGGGGGGTCTGATCGCTCCTGCTGGTGGCATGTTGCGGGGGGGGCACCTCAAAGCCCCCCTCCACGGCGACATTCCCTCCCCCTCCTACCTGACCCCCCAGTGATCCGGGCTGCACAGGACGCTATCCGTCCTGTGCAGCCAGTGACAGGCTGTCCCCTGTCACATGGCGGCGATCCCCGGCCGCTGATTGGCCGGGGATCGCCGATCTGCCTTACGGCGCTGCTGCGCAGCAGCGCCGTACAATGTAAACAAAGCGGATTATTTCCGCTTGTGTTTACATTTAGCCTGCGAGCCGCCATCGGCGGCACGCAGGCTATTCACGGAGCCCCCCGCCGTGAATTGACAGGAAGCAGCCGCTCGCGCGAGCGGCTGCTTCCTGATTAATCAGCCTGCAGCTGGCGACGCAGTACTGCGTCGCTGGTCCTGCAGCTGCCACTTTGCCGACGCACGGTATAAGCGTGCGGTCGGCAAGTGGTTAAGAGACTCTGAAGTCTCTTAAAAATCATCTTATTACAAAATCCTCTTTAGCATTACTGCCCTAACTAAAACGCCGCATCCCTGCGGCTGTAATCTAACTAAATTCCCCCTAACTCCCTGGGGGGGCAGTGCGGGGAGTGCTTCCGTGAGAGGCAGAGTGGTCAGCTGCAGTTCTGCCTCTTCACGCTGTCAGTCAGTGCCGGTTCGCCGCCTCCGCCCGCGATAGATGTGCAAGGAAGCAGAGCTGCGGCTGAAAGCTCAAGAAAGTCGTGGATTTTGTGGGGGAGAGGTGGGGGATTTAGTTAGATTTCAGCCGCAGGGATGCGGCATTTTAGTTAGGGCTGTAATGTTAAATAGGATTTTATAATAAAAATCTGATTTTTAGGAGACTTCAATGTCTCTTTAAAGGGATCTAAGCAGCTCCTGGCTTCAAATAGGTGAAAGGGCTGCCATGTTTCAACCCCCTGCTACTTTTCCACTGCCATTATCCAGGCTAGGTGCGAAATTCTTCAAGTGTGATTATTGTTTTCTGTTTGAAGTACAAGGGGAGTTTGTTTGTGGTCAATTAAGTCTAATGAGGTGATTTCTTATCTGCCTTCCATCTGTTGCTCTTTGTCCCCAGTCCTTTCATGGACTGAAGAGGTGCTATTTTAACCCTTAAATGTAAAAAGATTAGGTAAACTGAAAGTTTTTTTTTTTTTTTTAATAAACCACATTTTTTAGAATGCATTTTTAATTTGCTATAGAGCTGCCCTGGGAGTTAAAAATGATGCTCGGTTCACTTTAAGGTGGCCATACATCTAGCGATTTAGCTGATCTATCGACCATGCGATTCTATCATTTTATAGAATCGAGAAAGAATAGAGTGTGTTCCAAAATTCCCATTCAATGAAAAGTGGCTAATTTCATGTTGAATGACCAGCTGAATGCAAGATATCGGTCAATCGCACGGGAATTGGCTACTGTTCACATGTCAAATGACAATCGAAATTTGCATTCAGAGCATGGAGACAACATCGGTCAAATCGAATGTGGATCGCATAGGATGTAGTTTGCAGTGTGTGGGTCACTAGTCGATCAACTTTCTATCAACCATACAGAGGTCGTTTCCTTAATAAAGTTGATCGCTTTGTCAATTGAATCAGAATCCCTAGCTGTATGGCTAGCTTTTCCACGAGCAGTTGATAGGCAGTGAAATGCCTCAAACTCTCACAGCTGCACGGTAACTGCTTCCTGATAACTGCTCACTGCTGCCTGGTAATAGCTGTGCTGTGAAAAAAAAGCACTTTTTCTGCATACAAACACACATGGGCCTCGATTCATAAAGCATTACCTCATGCGGTAATGCTGAAAACAGCAGACTTTACCGACCACTTAGCAAAATGTCAATTCATAAAGGCTGTTACCGCATGAAAAGCTAACTTAACCGACCAGGAAGATAAATTACCGACTTGGCTGCAGTTACCGACAACACATGTCAGTAAATTGTCAGCAAATGTCAATTCATAAAGCCTTCAACAAGCGGTAAGCCTGGCGGTAGTTACCGACACCTCTGGTGAGGTCTTAACAAGTTACCGACAGCTCTGACAGCTCTGATTAATGCAAAGTGCAGAGAGCCGATGTCTGTTTAATTCATCTGTGGAGAGAGCCAGAGAGCCCTCTGTGTGAATCATTTCAGCAGGCAGGGAAAGACTGTGTGACTCATCTGTCTGAGTCATCAGTGGGAGAGCCAGAGAGAGCCGTCTGTGTGATTCATTTCTGCAGGGCAAAGAGGGAATCGGGACACTGCTCTACTCTACCGCTCAATGGGCTGCGGTAATTTACCGACCTCCAAGGGCAGCTGGGGAAATCTTTATGAATTAGCACACAGACCGGGAAAATACCGAGTGAGGTATTTTCCCGACAAGATTTTTCTTATCGCACTGCTGTTTATGAATCGAGGCCATGGCGTGCAGAAAATGTATGCAAAAAAACAAACAACAAGAGTGTCCCCTGCCTTGAGGACCAGCGTCAAACAAATCTGTGTCAATCAGTGATGTTTACTGCTGACACAGAGTGCAAGTCACCAGGATTTTTAATTTGTTGCACAGGAAATAAACTTCATGAGATCAATCCTGTACCTGTACTGGCGTCGGGACGCACTACTGCTGAGTAGGGGGGGGGGGGGGGGGAGCATAATCAGCCTCTCACCCAGCGGATTCATTTAGGAGTCTCCAAGTGCATCGCTCGTTAGGAATGGCCCACATTGGCTGGGGGAGCATACATGAATCAGCTGGATGAGAGACTGATTAGGCTTCCCCTACACAGTGGTAGTACATCCCAACGCCAGTACAGGCATTGGATTGATTTCCAGTTCTGCTGTGCGTCTCCTCTACTGGGCAGACTGTATGACCAGTGGTGCTCGCAAATCCGAATAGCACTATGCGGATATTTATCTGCAACACGGATATCTGGTCGGATATCCGTTGGATATCCGGGTACTGAAGCCATGGAGATGACGTTCATGATGTCATTGAGACAATCAGAGGGCTCCTAGCAACCAATCACAGAGGGAAAACTCTGGCCAGCCCCCCCTGTATATAAAGAGGTGGCCATGTTGAGGGAACTCGTCCTTGCTTTGTGGCTGCTCACCGAGAGACATCTCCAGTGCTGTTTGGTTAAAGCAAGTGCTTTCTACGGTGTTAAACCTAGCGTTTTTGCACATTAACACCTGTACTATAATACTCTGTTTAGCTAGCTAGCTTGTATTTTGTTTGTATTTACTTAGTGTGTGTGCCGGTCTCTGCTGCAGCAGCTCTGCTAGTCTGTCTGTGTCTGCTGTTTGTGCACACAGGCCAGGCCTGTGATATTAACCTTAACTACAGTATAGTTTAGGGAATAGGATTACTGTATTTTTTGTAGTTATTTAGTACACCACACTAGACAGGCACCCTAGTGAGGGTAGACATGTGCTAGGCTGATATGGCACTGTAGTGCAGCAGCTCCCAAAGCATGAAGAGTAGAGATCAGCAGCACCACGACGATGTATTTAAGCTCTTTATTGCATAAAAGATAAAGCCCAGGGACAGCAACAGACACTGTTTCGGAGATTAGCTCACACAAGAGAAATAACCACAAAAGCATTTATATATATTCTCAATAAGGTCACATGGACCAATCACATAACACCAGGATATATGTGAACACCAGTGTCCAATCATAGAACAAAGCATAATGAGAGGACCTGATGGAAGACATATTTATATGAGTAGCCGTTGCAACAGCACAATTTAAAAAGTGTCAGACCCATATGGACCAATCAGCACTCACCATCCTAGGAGGACATGATGGGGAACCGCAGCTTAGTCCTATCGCTCCTCCCAATCTCCCAGAGGGCAATGGAAGATGTGAGCCGCCGGAAACCAGAAAAAGAAAACAAAAAACAGAACCTGAGCGTCATGACGTCAAACGCTTCCATGCGTAAAACCGCCCTGATGATGCGTAAAAAGTATGAGAACAAAAACGCATAAACACGCAAACCGACTCGTACAGACGCAATAACATCATAATAAAATACTAATAAAGACAAAAACATTAAACAAAAAATAGAAAAAAGGCCAAAATGCTGTGGTATAGTAGAGCAGAGGGTCCATAATAGGTAAAAGACCTCTCAAAATAATTCAACATGGTACCAGATGTACAAAGTACTATAGCAATAAAGAGAATCATACATCAGAAAACAGCAACTCCCAGTGTACTAATAGTGTAACCTAATAGGGGACACACACACACACACACCTGGACCCAGCAGTCAACACAGTATGAACAAACTGCACACATATAAGCAGAGGCACAATATATACACAAATTCTATCCAATTTAAATGCAAAAGGATAAGTCATAATCACGGTTGAGTCCACCCCCTCCCAGGGTACCCAGTCTCCTGATCAAACCCGCCTTCCGCCTAAGTAATTCTCTTTCCCTATCACTCCTAAAATGAGCAGGAACCCATCTATAACCTGTACCCGGAGATGTGGTATAGAGTGTCGGAATTGAGTAAAGTGGGCCGAGACAGATTGAGTCATATTCCTGGCCCTGATAGCAGATTTATGCGAGGAGATACATTCACGCAGATGCTGGGTGGTCTCTCCCACATATAACAGTCCAACACCGATTTCAATAAAGTGCAAGTACCCCACATCCATCTGGCGACATCATCACACAAACTTGCACTATGTCTGCTGGCACTGGCAGCCGGGGGCAGGGTAGCAAGGCCAAGAAGAGAGGAAACATTGCTGGCACCGTCACCAGTTCTGCCGTGCCAGTGTCCATTCCACCACTAGCCACTGGCCGTGGACGTGCTGGGCGCCCAGCTGTTAGGGGGAGTCACGCTGCAGAGGCGCAGCAGCGTGTAGCTGCCATTTTTCAGCACGGTCGGCGCCGCAAATTGGAGGAGAAAGATGCTGAGCCTGTGATGCAGCTGATGGTGGATGAGCAGACCACCACCAGCTCTACAACAGAGAGCTCCACCCCCACCACTACTCCTGTTCTCAGAAGCAGCAACCGCCCAGCAGTGCATGGGGACTCGGCCATCATGTCGACCCCAGCGGGCAGGCTACCCTCAGTCAGCATGCTCTTTACTCCAGGTACCGCGAGCGCAATCAGGGCTGTTACCAATGAGTTTGAGGAGGATATTCTGGGCGCAATGGTGTATGTGGAGGAGTCACAGATGGTGACGGTGATTGTTGGGGTGAGTCTGTGCCTGATGTGTCAGCAGAAAAGGAGTTTGGGGGGGTTAGTAACATCCCAGCAGTTGTTTGAGGAGGGGGGGGGGTGGAGGATGATGCTGATAATGATGACGAGATGAAGGACCAAGACTACCATCAACGGGAGAGGGATGTTAGCTCTGAGTCTGAGGAGGAGGATGAGGAGTCTGTGAGGAGGAGGAGGAGGAGTCTGTGGGTCTGTCAAGGAGGATTGACATTGGCAGGAGCAGCGGTGGGCATAGAATGCCGCCACCACCAGCCGCCACCACCAGCCGCACCACTCAACCCCAGGCCCCAACCACCGCAGGGAGAAAAAAAAAAAAAAAAAAAAAAAGCAGCTCATTCAGGGCGTAAGGGCAAATTTCTATCCCCAATCTGGCAGTTCTTTGATCTGCCCTTAGTGGACAGTCAGTTTGTAACTTTCAACATGTGCCAGATGAAGCTGAGCAGAGGATGCAACCCCTCCAACTACGGCACCTCCAGCTTCAACCATCATGTAACATGTAGCTTCAACCATCAATGCAAAAAAGCATAATGCAAAAAAGCATTATGTTGAGCATGAGGAGTTAGAGAGGCTGAAGAAAGCTGGTGCTGGCAGTGTTCCGGCAAAAAGCACCACCAGAACCCACTTTGCCACTCCTGCCGACACTGAGGCCTGTTCAGACAGCCAGTCCTCAGCGGTATCCTCTGCTCCCTTCTCCTCATCCCGTGCAAGCAAAAAAAACGCCACCAGACCCTGCTGAGCGAATCATTTGTCGTCAAGGCTCAGCCTCCTGGCAGCCGTCGCATCCACCAGCTAAACGGCCTGCTTGCACGGGCCATGTCCTCCCATACTCCTTTGTGCAGGAGGGGAGCGACATGCGTGTGCTCCTTCAGTGTGCATCGCCGGATTGGCCTATTCCCAGCCGGCACTACTTTTCCCGCACGGCCATCCCAGCACTGCATCGCTTCATGATGGCCAATGCGGAACGTGGCCTAGACCATGCGTTGGGGGAGCGGGTCCATGTGACCATGGACTCATGGTCAAGCCGGCTTGGGACAGGACGCTACCTGTCCTTTACCACTCATTGGGTCAGTTTGGTGGAAGGGGGTGAGGAGGGGACAGCAGCATCATCAAGCCAGTGGGTTGTGCCACCCCGCAGCAGGGTCAGGGGAAGTGCAGCAGGTTTATCTGATCCGGTTCCACCCTCCGGCAAACCTGCCGCCGCCAAACACCCCCGCCTCAGCAGCAGTGTGAAGGCCCGCCACTGCCAAGCGCTGCTGGAGATGGTCAGCCTGGGGAAGCACAGACTGACGGCAGACTATGTCCTGGCCAAACTCCAAGAGCAGAAGAGGAGTTGGCTGACCCCCAGAGGCCTGAGAGTCGGAGAGGTGGTGTCCGACAATGGGGCCAACCTTGTTGCCATCCACCGGGGAGACCTTACCCACATCCCGTCTGGCCCACGTCCTGAACCTGAATTTTTGAGCATCTACCAGGCGATGGACCCCCTGTTAAAAGCGGCTAGGAAAACGGTGGGTCATTTCCGCCGCTCAGGTGGTGCCTCAGCATCCCTGGAAGCCATGCAGATAGAGCTGAACCTGCCCCGGCACTGTCTCATCATAGACGTTCCAACACAGTGGAATTCCACTCTGGCCATGTTGGATCGTCTGGTTGAACAGAGGCAGGCTGTCAACCAATACCTGGCCAAAGCCACCACAGTGTTCGGGACTGGCACCACCCACCTCCCAGACATCATCCTCAGTGCTGAGTAGGGCAAAATGGTGTGGTGTGCTCAGTGCTGGAACCCTTCCTGGAGGCCACCAACATGGTCAGCCGGGAACGTGCGCCGCTGTGTGAGTGGGTTGCCCCAGTGTGCATGCTGGACAAGACCCTCTATGCTCTGCTGGAAGTGGAAGAGAAAGCCTTGATCCAGCAGGAGCAGAAGCCACCTGCACAGTCCACCTCTGTGCGGCAGGAGGAGGTTGAGGACTTGGAGGAGTTGGAGGTCCCTGACCTTGAGGATGAGGAGGCACAGTCGAGTGCAGCTGCCGTGGTGCGCGGGTGGAGAGAGCAGGGGGAGGCTCAGAAATCAGAGGAGGAGGAATGCACTGGGGGAGATGATTATGTGTCAGCAGAGATGGCAGCCCTCTTCCCCATGGCAGCGCACATGCTGTTGTGCCTGCGCAGTGACCCAAGGGTGAAGCAGATGCGTGGTCGGAAGGACATCTTGATCACCCTGATGCTGGACCACAGCTGAAGGGGAAGCTGCATCAGTTCTTGCCTGTAGGAGGAGACCCTGTGCGTTGAATGAGGGACTTGAAGCGGTCCCTGGTTCAGTGCTTGGAGGAAGCCTTCCCCCATACGTCCACCCCCCCCTGCTGTCACAGTCCAGCCAAACACAGCAGCAGGTGCCTGCGTCCAGCAGCAGAAGCGCCCATCAAACCTGCTGTCTCTCACAAAGGCGCTGTACGACACGCCGGTACAGCTGCCGACTGAGGAGGCGCCTGCAGCAGCATGTGGCTATCAAAGCCGGAACCAGCGCCTGACCCGGATGGTGGCAGACTACATGGGGTCTTACAGCAGGCTTGACAGCAACACCCCTGTAGACCCCTTGGATTACTGGGTCAAGCACCTGGATATTTGCAGCGAGCTGGCGCAGTATGCCCTGGAAGTCCTTGCTTGCCCCCCTTCCAGCGTGCTGTCCGAGAGGTGCTTCAGTGCGGCCAGTGGCGTGGTCACCGATAATCGCTCTTGTCTGTCCAGCCAGTCTGTGGACAGACTTACATTTCTCAAAATAAATCAGGCTTTGATGGTTGGTGAATTCCTGGCAAGAGGGGGAAATGAAGTGGCTGGAAATCACTATGCCTGCCTTACCACCCTTTACCACCACAACCTCCTGGCTCTGTCTTGAGTAATAAGCCTGGTTCAAAAAATGTTTACAGCCGTGGTACCAAAACACTAGGTGCCATGGTCTATCTAAACACAATTGCTGTGTAATTTTTTTGGAGGTGTCTGGGCTGATAACTGTGCTGTCCGAGTTGTGGGGAGGCCCCAACTGCAGCAGTACGACTGCTTCCTGGAACCTCTACTTTGTAATGTTTTAACTGTGCCAGGTACCAACACTAGATGCCATGGTGGAATATCTATGCTGCCTGCCACACGTTACACTTCTCCTCCTCCTGTCTCCTGCTGCCTGTGCTGCTCCTACCACCAGGGTGCATCTACATTACTACCTACTTCTCCTCCTGCTGCTCTTGCCTGTGGTACCCACCACCACCAGGGTCCACACAAAACTATATCTTCTGCTGCCACTACTAGAGATGGCCCGAACGGGTCGCCGGCGAACGGTTCCAGGCGAACCCTGGGTAATTCGCCTTCGCCGGCGAAGGTGAACTTTTGGGGAAGTTCGATTTGCCCCATAATGCTCCATTAGGGTCAACTTTGACCCTCTACATCACAGTCAGCAGGCACATTGTAGCCAGGCTACACTCAGCCCTGGAGCCACTCCCCCCGTATATTAGGCAGGCTCCGCAGGCCATTACACTCACTCGTGTGCCTGCAATAGTCAAAGTAGGGCAAGCTGCTGCAGATTGTTTCTCCTAGGGAAAGATTAGTTAGGCTCTTGGCTTGTTAGCTTGCTCCTGGCTGAATCTTATTGCTGTAATAGCACCCCACAACAACAGCTCTTTTGAGAGCTAATCCTGTTCTTGTGATCTATTTTTTTTTCTTCTGTGTGTCCCACTGACACTTGTGTTGCATAGACAGCCTTGATAATTCATACTGTGTGCCACTGCCAGCGGCCCAGCACATTCAGTGACTACTACCTGTGTGACAGGTGCACATTTAATACCCAGTACTGCATCTACCTAGTGCCTGTTGTGTTTAGTTAACCCACCTCATCACTGCATATACCTACCTTTGTGTTCAGTGAACCCACCTCACTGCATCTACCTACCTTTGTATTGAGTGAACCTACCTCACTGCATCTACCTACCTTTGTGTTGAGTGAACCCACCTCACTGCATCTACCTACCTTTGTGTACAGTGAACCCTCCTCACTGCATCTACCTACCTTTGTGTTCAGTGAACCCACCTCACTGCATCTACCTAGCTATTGTGTTGAGTGAACCCACCTCACTGCATCTACCTACCTTTGTGTTCAGTGAACCCACCTCACTGCATCTATCTAGCTGGTGTGTTCAGTGAACCCACCTCACTGCATCTACCTACCTTTTGTGTTGAGTGAACCCACCTCACTGCATCTACCTACCTTTGTGTTCAGTTAACCCACCTCACTGCATCTATCTAGCTGGTGTGTTCAGTGAACCCACCTCACTGCATATACCTACCTTTTGTGTTGAGTGAACCCACCTTACTGCATATACCTACCTTTTGTGTTGAGTGAACCCACCTCACTGCATATACCTAGCATCCCCCGAGATGGACAAAATGGACAAACCAGGTAGAGGAAGAGGTAGAGGCAGACCCAGAGGAAGGCCACCTGGCACCGGCAGGTCTGTGCAAGGTCGTGCTGATGTGATTTTGTGCGGCCCTGGCCCAAAGTACAGTGCTCAGAAGAAGGCACGTGCCATCACTTCCCAAGATTGTCAGGACATGCTTGACTATTTAACACAGAACACATCATCTCCTGCAGCCACCAGTGCTACTACAAGCACCACATCCGCTGCATTTGACACTTCGCAGGAGTTATTTGGTGGGGAAATCACTAATTCACAGCCAACGCTGCTACAACAAGGTGAAGGCGCTAAGCAAGTTACACCACCTCATACGTCTGAGTTAGGTGGCGATAGTATGGACCCAACGTGTGAGGAGGGGGATGATGAAGTACCTGGTGTTGGTGCAGTTTTGGAGGTGTCTGAGGAAAGCGAAGCTGGGCAGGAGGATTATGATGACGATTATACGGATGCCACATATGTTCCCAAAAGAGGAGATGACCAGAGGGACAATTCAGAGGGGGAGCCAGAGAGGAGTAGGAGGAGACGAGTCCATGAAAGAAGCAGAGGGAGCTCGTCCTCAGAAACAGCTGGGGGCAGTGTCCGGCACCATGTATCGCCAGCTATGGACAGCCAGCCAACATGCCCTTCAACGTCAGCCGCTGATGCCATAGTGCCATCACCCCAGGGGGGCTCAGCGGTTTGGAATTTTTTTACGTGTGTGCCTCAGATCGGAGCAAAGCCATCTGTGGTCTCTGCCTCCAAAAATTGAGCCGTGGAAAGGCCAACTCTCACGTAGGGACAAGTGCCTTACGAAGGCACCTGGAGAAAAGGCACAAACAGCAATGGCAAGAACACCTGAGGAAAAGCAGCACCCAAAAGACAAGCCACCCTCCTTCTCCTCTTCCTCCTTCATGTGCAGCATCTCCAGCCGCTTTCTCCCTTGCACCTTCACAGCCACCCTCCTCCACACCGCCTCTGCCCTTGAGCGGTTCCTGCTCCTCTGCCCACAGCAGCCAGGTGTTCGTGAAGGAAGTCTTTGAGCGGAAGAAGCCAATTTCTGCCAGTCACCCTCTTGCCCGGCATCTGACAGCTGGCGTGGCGGAACTATTAGCTCGCCAGCTATTACCATACAAGCTGGTGGAGTTTGAGGCTTTCCGTAAATTTGTGGCCATTGGGACACCGCAGTGGAAGATACCAGGCCGCAATTATTTTTCTAAAAAGGCCATACCCAAATTGTACCGTGCAGTTGAGAGGCAAGTGGTGTCATCTCTGGCGAAGAGCGTTGGGTCAAGGGTCCACCTGGCCATGGATGCCTGGTCTGCCAAGCACGGGCAGGGCCACTACATTACGTACACAGCCCATTGGGTCAACCTGGTGAACGATGGCAAGCAGGGAGTACGTGGCTGCGCAGCGGAACAACTTGTGACACCTCCACGGCTTGCAGGCAGGGAAGCAGGAAATTTGGGCGCATGAGGCAGGTGGACAAAAAGGGCGCCGCCATTCACTCCCATAATAAATATCGTTTAATCGGCGCCCAACAGGAAAAAAGGTCGCCGGAGAAAAATAACGTTTTAAAAGCGGCGCCCGGAGACTTTTAATGTTTTATAACGGTTTCTCAGGATTACACATTATTTAATGATTTATAATTTTTTAAACATTATTTTTAAACGAAAAACAGTACAATATTTTTTTAAAACATTACTTTTAAACGAAAACCCGTACAATTTTTTTATTTTTTTTTTACATTTTTAAACGAAAAACCGCACCATATTTTTTTAAAACGTTATTAATGCTTATCACAGGGGGGGTCTTAGGTTTAGGCACCAACAGGGGGGTCTTAGGGTTAGGCACCACCAGGGGGGTCTTAGGGTTAGGCACCACCAGGGGGGTCTTAGGGTTAGGCACCACCAGGGGGGTCTTAGGGTTAGGCACCACCAGGGGGGTCTAGGGGTTAGGGATAGGTACAGGGAGGGTTCTGTGTGAGAGTAGGGTTAGGTATAGCTTTAGGAAAATTCGTATTAATGTTTTATAAAACGTTATTATAAATTTCAATTTTTAAACAGGGAACATTAACGTTTTTAAAATTGCCGATTTTATACACATTTAATGATTTATAACTTTATAAAACATTATTTTTAAACGAAATATAACACAAATTTTTTTTAAACGTTATTCATGATTATCTTTTAAAACCCTGCGCCCTTTTTTCCCGGCGCCCTTTTTTAACGTACGCTGCAGGCAGGCCTCCCTCCACCTCCTCCTCTCCTCCTGCTACATCCTCTTCGCTGTTATCCTCCTCCTCGGCTGAGTGGCAGTTCAACTCTAGTGGTGCTGCCATCTCCTCCTCTACAGCTACACAGCCCCATCTCCCCAGAGCTTACGCTGCATGCCAGGTATGACGGTGTCACGCCATCTTAGACATGTCTTGCCTCAAAGCGGAGAGTCACACTGGACCAGCTGTCCTGGCTGCTCCTAAAGAGCTGGAGCAATGGCTGACCCCCCACCAGCTGGAGATCTGCAACGTGGTGTGTGACAACGGCAGCAATCTCCTTTCCGCTTTGAATTTGGGAAAGCTGACACATGTACCCTGCATGGCGCATGTGCTGAATCTGGTTGTTCAAAAGATTTGTGACAAAGTACCCAGGCTTAGAGGACGTCCTGAAGCAGGCCAGGAAGTTGTGTGGGCATTTCAGGCGGTCTTACACGGCCATAGCACGTTTTGCGGACATTCAGCAGAGAAACAACTTGCCGGTGAGACGCTTGATATGCGATAGCCCGACTCGCTGGAATTCGACCCTGCTCATGTTCTTTTGCCTGCTAGACCAGGAGAAAGCAGTCACCCAGTACCTGTACAATTACAGTAGAAGGACACAATCTGGGAAGATGGGGATGTTGTGGCCCAACAACTGGACACTGATGCAAAATGCATGCAGGATCATGCGGCCGTTTGAGGAGGTGACCAACCTGGTGAGTCGCGCTGAAGGCACCATCAGCGACTTGATCCCCTACGCTTACTTCCTGGAGCGTGCCATGCATAGAGTGGTGGATCAAGCTGTGGAGGAGCGTAAAGAAAAACAGTTACGTCAGGAGGAGTCGTGGGAGCAATTTTCATCCGCACCAGATGTTTCCTCAACACCTGTGGCAGCACAGAGGGGGGAGGAGGAAGAAGAAGCGGAGTCGTGTGGGGAAGAAGAGGAGTCAGACTTGGATGATGAGGAAGGGGTTTCTGTGGAGGAGGAAGAGACGGCGGCAGAAGAACAACCGCAGCAGCCGTCGCAGGGGGCTTGTGCTGCTAATATATTATCTTTATAAATTGATATACACGTTATACCAATTCATTTCTATTTAGTATTTATTTGGTTACAGAGGGTTAATAGAAAACACACAAACATTGATTAAAAACAAGAGCAAGTTGCGGGGCCCAAGATTCGCATACCTGAGTGATAATAAAGTATACATTCACACTTCCCATTCACTCCACATACACTGCAGACGCTGACTCTGCTTTGGGATGGGTGGTACCACCTTATAAAAATGCTGCATCAATATCAAAATGCTTTGGCCATTAATAAATTAATAAATGTTCTGTCCACTTCACAAGCAGAAAAATCTATATTTCACATGTAGGTTAATATTGGCAGACTTCGTCCATCATGCTGTTAGTCCTAGTATGAAAAATGCAAGCAGTTGCGGAAGCAAAAAGCACAAGCAGCAAAAAGGATTAGATCTCACCACCATCCCTTGTCGGTCTATGCGTCGGCTACACCGGATCAAGCTGTTGTCACTTAAGTGACTAAGTCCATCAGTTGCTGCGCAGCTTTGTGTGCTGTATGGTTGGGGGAGCCGCGTGGACCTATTGCTGGCCGGCGTCCCGAGCCCGCTTATTGTGAGGTCTCCACGCCTTGGCGTCCCCTTTCGTAGTCCAGCGTATCCCTTACTGGCAGAGTCAGGATAGCAGTCCGGAAGTGCATGTGAGTAGTTGGATTGCGTGCTCACTCAGGCGCGCTTAGGCTCCGCCCACCTACGCGGTTCACGTCGTGGGCGTTTCCTCAGGGTGAGTGCTGTTTGCCCTTCCCCGGCTCCATTTTGTAGTGACTAAGTCCCTCCTTCATAGATGCGTCTAGGCTTGCGTAATGTCCATTAAAGACTCTTCACGTCACAGCAAAGACAGATGATCGGAGGATAATGGCAGTAAATTTAAGCAACGTAAGTTGATCTGGCCATGCAGTTTATCTATAGCAATAAGCTCAAAGCTCACTGACTTAAACTATTCGAGCCTTTACTCGTGGTTTTATGCGGACACAGGGAATCCACACTCAGCCCAATCAACTATATGCATTCATACGCAAATATGCACGCAGATCCAGTTCCCTATTGAGGTCATGTGGATACAGTGTATTCAACTTGTAAATCCACATGGCCTCTCTACAGTATAACAGATCATCATAATCCCCTCTTCTGTTAGACACATTTAGATGATAGATCCCCTTTATTTTTGTACCTTTAAGGCTACTCCCATGGAACTCGGCATAATGTGTTGCAAGAAAATTTTTTTCCTCATCAATTTCTTCAATTAGCCTAAAATGCTGCAAAACCCTATCCTTTAAAGGGAAGGTTCAGGGAGGGTGGGTAAAAAATAAAAATCAAATTCCACTTACCTGGGGCTTCCTCCAGCCCGTGGCAGGCAGGAGGTGCCCTCGCCGCCGCTCTGCAGGCTCCCGGTGGTCACCGGTGGCGCGCCCGACCTGGCCAGGCCGGCTGCCAGGTCGGGCTCTTCTGCGCTCCAAGGCCCGGAACTTCTGCGTCCCACGCCGGCGCTCTGACGTCATCGGACGTCCTCCGTGCTCTACTGCGCATGCGCAGTAGTTCTGCGCATGCGCAGTAGAGCCCGGAGGACGTCCGATGACGTCAGAGCGCCGGCGTGGGACGCAGAAGTTCCGGGCCTTGGAGCGCAGAAGAGCCCGACCTGGCAGCCGGCCTGGCCAGGTCGGGCGCGCCACCTGGAGACCACCGGGAGCCTGCGGAGCGGCGGCGAGGGCACCTCCTGCCTGCCATGGGCTGGAGGAAGCCCCAGGTAAGTGGAATTTGATTTTTATATTTTACCCACCCTCCCTGAACCTTCCCTTTAACATCCTTTTGGTTTTGCCTATGTATTTCAGACCACAAGGGCACTCAGTCATATAAATTACCCTTGTGGTCTGACAATTTATGCATTTATCTAATGTCATACATTTTTGTCCCTGCACTGTATGGACATAGTTTGCACCTTGCACACTGATAGAAACCATTTGGGACAAATTTGTTCAGCCATGTAGAGCCGTCTCTCTTATACTCGCTTTGAATCAATTTATCACGTAGATTTTGTGCGCTCATTAAGGGCCTGGGGCCTACAATTTCTAATATTTCTGGTGACGCTGTTAGGATACCCCAATTTTTTTCCAAAATTTTACGGAAATCCTCCCAATGCCCCCCATATCTGCTAATTAACCTCAAATAATTATCCTCTTTTTTCTGTCTCTCAGTGCCATTTTCATATAGTAGGCTCTGTCTATTTACATTCCAAGCCTTTTTCAAGGCCTTGTGCAGAATTCGATGGGAGTAACCTCTTTTTCGAAATCTGTCATACATCTCTCTAGCTTCTTGTTTGAAAATTTGATCTGTGGAACAATTACGGCGTAGACGTATGAACTGACCATACGGTATCCCCCTAATAAGTGACGGAGGATGATGGCTTGATGCATGAAGTAGGCTTTTGCCTGCAGTGGGCTTGCGGTAGGTAGATGTAACCAATTTCTCATTGCCAGCCTCCAACTTTAAATCCAGGAAGCTCAACGAGTGTGAACTTACTGTATAGGTTAATCTTATGTTTTTATTATTAATGTTCAATCTTTCCATAAACTCTTTTAGATCTAGGGGCTTGTGCTGCTCCACGTTCCCGTGGTATTGTTCGTGGCTGGGGGGAGGAAGAGAACCTACGTAACGTCATTCAGGAAGAGCAAGAAGAGATGGATAGTATTTCTGGATCAGACTTTGTGCAGATGGCCTCTTTCATGTTGTCTAGCCTGTTGAGGGACCCCGGTTTAAAAAAAACTCAAGGGGAATGACCTGTACTGGGCGGCCACTCTACTAGACCCTCGGTACAGACACAAAGTGGCGGACCTGTTACCAACTCGACAGAAGGCGGAAAGGATGCAGCACTTGCAGAACAAGCTGGCAATGATGCTTTAAAATGCGTTTAAGGGTGATGTGACAGCACAACGCAACGCTACCACTGGCAGTAATCCTCCTCCTCCCATGTCGACGCAGGCAAGGACAGGACACTCCAGTGATCTCATGGTGATGTCAGACATGCGGACATTCTTTAGTCCTACACCTCGCCGTAGCCCTTCCGGATCCACCCTCCACCAACGCCTGGACCGGCAGGTAGCCGACTACCTGGCCTTAACTGTGGATGTAGACACTGCGAGCAGCGACAATGAACCCTTGGACTACTGGGTGCGCAGGCTTGACCTGTGGCCAGAGCTGTCCCAATTTGCCATCCAACTTCTCTCTTGCTCTGCCGCAAGCGTCCTGTCAGAAAGGACCTTCAGTGCAGCTGGAGGCATTGTCACTGAGAAGAGAAGTCGCCTAAGTCACAAAAGTGTTCAGTACCTCACCTTTATCAAAATGAATGAGGCATGGATCCCGGATAGCTACTGCCTGCCCCAAGACTAAGTCAGTCCCCACACACAGCATCTCTGCCTGCAGGCCGCTTGACTGCCTCTCCACCACCACCAACAGGGTCCAGGACTCCAGGCGGATTCCTGAATTTTTAAGGCAGTGGCCGCTATACCAATTTTTCTGGTGCGTGTACACGCCTGCCTAATTTTTCTGGCTGCACTGTGGGCGGCTGCAACAACAAAACAAAAAGGCATGTACATGTGCCCATCCCCCTTCGTGATCATTACCTTGCTGCGGTGAAGGGGCTTGCGTATCACAATGAAGCAATGACCGCCGGCTATATGAGTGTCTCGGGTGGGAGTGGCACACCAAAGATAATAAGGTCGTTGCTTCATTGTGGTTAGACCAAATTTGATCAGCTGGACAGTCACTGTTCTATCATTGAGCTACCACAGCCCGGCGACTTTATGGGCTGGAAAACCGCCACGGCCTGCACTCTGGCCATGTTGCGCACCAGTCCAGCACGGTTGTTACTACGCAAACAGCTGTTTGTGGTGCGTTACACGGTGAGTTTGGTGTGTCAGTGTGAAGCAGTACTCTAATGACACTCCCTGATTGATGTATACACATGCAAGATGTTTGAAAGCAATTTAGGCCTGGAATTTAGCATTCAATGTGATTTCTGCCCTTAAAACGATGCTTTGTGTCAAATCCAGATTTTTCCCCGGGACTTTTGGCATTTATCTCACTCCGCCATGCCCCCCTCCAGATGTAAGACCCCCTGAAACATCTTTTCCATCACTTTTGTGGCCAGCATAAGTGTTTCTAATTTTCAAAGTTCGTCTCCCCATTGAAGTCTATTGCGGTTCGCGAAAGTTCGCGAGAACCGAACCTTCCGTGAAAGTTCACGAACCGAAAATCGGAGGTTCGCGACATCTCTAGCTACGATAGCTGCATCTACCTACTTCTCCTGCTGCTGTCTGTGGTACCCACCACCACCACCACCAGGGTCCACACAAAACTACATCTTCTGCTGCCACTACCAGCTATTACGCCACTACAATAGCTGCATCTACCTACTCCTCCTGCTGCTGCTGCCTGTGGTACCCACCACCAGGGTCCACACAAAACTATATCTTCTGCTGCCACTACGATAGCTGCATCTACCCACTTCTCCTGCTGCTGCCTGTAGTACCCACCACCACCAGGTTCCACACAAAACTATATCTTCTGCTGCCACTGCCAGTCTGCCACTGCCACCAGTTATTATGCCACTACAATAGCCTGCCAGCAGCTATTATGCCACTACAATAGCTGCATCTACCTACTGCTGCTCCTGTCTGTGGTACCCACCACACCACCAGGGTCCACACAGAACTATGGGCTTGATTCACAAAGTCCTATGCGCGCGCAAAACTTTTTGTGCGCGATCTGATTAAGAAATCTGGTGCTAACCTACTTAGCACCCTGGTTAGCACGTCCAAAGACTTTAGATGTGCTAAGTAGGTTAGCACCGCTTTGTGAATCAACCCCTAGATCTTCTGCTGCCACTGCCACCACAATAGCCTGCCATTGCCACCAGCTATTACGCCACTACTATAGCTTGAATTTTTCTGAGAGGTCTGAGCTGAAAACTGATGTCCCAGTTGTGCGGTTGGACTTTGGACACAATGTGGGCTGCACGACCGCTGTCTGGAACCTAGTCCTGATGTTAATTTACCGCTTTTTTTTTTACATTTTATTTTTTTTTTAATTTTAAAGAGAACCCGAGGTGGGTTTGAAGAATATTATCTGCATACAGAGGCTGGATCTGCCTATACAGCCCAGCCTCTGTTGCTATCCCAAACCCCACTAAGGTCCCCCTGCACTCTGCAATCCCTCATAAATCACAGCCACGCTGCTGACAAACAGCTTGTCAGAGCTGGCTGTGTTTATCTCTATAGTGTCAGTCTGCTGCTCTCCCCGCCTCCTGCAGAACTCCAGTCCCCGCCTGCATCCCTTCCCTCCCTGCTGATTGGAGGGAAGGGACGGGGGCAGGGACCAGAGCTATGCAGGAGGCGGGGGAGCAGCTGAGACTGACACTACAGATGTAAACACAGCCTCACAGCACAGCTGTGATTTATGAGGGATTGCAGAGTGCAGGGAGACCTTAGTGGGGTTTGGGATAGCAACAGAGGCTGGGCTGTATAGGCAGATCCAGCCTCTGTATGCAGATAACATTCTTTAAACACACCTCGGGTTCTCTTTAAGTCTCCACATAATTAGCGTTTCCCTTTAAAAAAAAATCATGATGTTACATGCCTCATTTACCCTAAAAAAACTTTTGGAAGCAATTTAAAGGCCACTTCCAGTTTTCTATCCGGATATCCGAATCCGCCCAGATAATGCATTCGGATATCCATGTATACGCGGATACCGCAAAGTTCGGATTCTGATATCCGATCCAGATATCTGGGTATCCAGATGAATTTCGGAGTTTGATATGGGGTATCCGAGCACCCGTGTATGACTGTCTACCCTTAGCATTGTCTGTAACATAACTGCATGTTTTCATTGTTCATCCCACTGCAATTGGAAAGAGATAAAAAACGGTCAATAGTTCATAGATTTTAGTTCTGGCATACTTCAATAAATGTGTCTTTGATCAAAAACAATTAAAAACTTAAAAAGTAGATTTAAATATAAAATAAAACTATAGAATATAAATAAAAATTCATATTTAGGAGAAGGAGGATGAATACAATTTTTTATTTCATTAGTTTATTATTTTCACCTCGGGTGTCCTTTAAAAACTAGAATAGATGAAAAACATTTCCTGTAATTAGAACACTAAAGGCCCATACACACGCTCAACAAAAGTCTTTTAGGCTGGTTGTACAGTGGGATGTTAAAGTCCCACGTTACAGCAGTCAGTAACGCAGCCTAACTCACAGCACTGTAAAATCAATGTGCTTGTTCACAGTGCACACGTTGAGTTACATAGTAACGCAGCACGTTTAAACAAAGTGCTGCATGCTGTACATTATACTGGGCTAAGCCACGTTAGACTGTTTGCACATGCTCAGTAATGTAGGAGGAGGAAGCTCCTCCTCCTCCTCCCACATGGCTAATTAATATTCACTGCACTGTGGAGACTCCTGGTGGGACTGTAGTGTTGTCCGGATCATGAACGAATCGTTCATTTGATCCGGATCTTTTTTGTGAGTCGAATCATCCGGATCACCACAATGAAAGATTCGGTTCACAGTGGATGTCTGTCTGGAAGAAACAGGAACATACAGAATGTACAGTGCAGGGAAAGTCCTGTCCTGCTAGTCATGTCATCCAGTCTGCTTCCCTAGTAAAATGATTCAAATGATTCGGTTCAAAGATCCGCATCTTTTCAATGATCCGATTCAAATGATCCAAATCCTTAAAAAGATCCGGACTTCCTATCACTAACCTAGAGCGGCTGCTTTGAGAGCTGCATAATGCAGCTCAATCTGACATCCAACACCACCATGCGTTGCGTTAGGGGCACGTTATGCGACCATAACGTCCCCTAAAATGCAACGTCTTGGTGGGAAAGTAGCCTAAATGCACAATTATCAAACAACTTTTGCTGTTGAAAACAAACCAAAAAGGTTGTTTGCTACTGTTCAAGCAACTGATAAGACCCAGCTCAAGTCAATGCAACAGTTGGATTGACTTGAGCTGGGTCTTATCAGTTGCTTGAACAATAGCAAACAATTTGTTTTATAATTGTGCATTTAAAAGACTTTTGTTGAGCGTGTGTATGGGGGTAAGCCTGTTTACAAATCAGGGCTGTGGAGTACAAAAATCATCCAACTCAGACTCCTCAGTTTCCAACTTCGACTCCAGGTACCCAAAATTGCTCCGACTCCTCCTCCAACTCCACAGCCCTGTTACAAACGTTAGAATGAGAGGTCACCTGATCCCATCTTATCGCTGCCCAGGTAGGAGCTGTTACTGCGTACGCTGGTGTATGATAGGACCGAATCACCATTACTGCTACGCTCACTGCAGAGAAGAGAGATCAGACACCATGTGATACCAGAGGAATACAGAGATTTATGTACTGACTATACACTGAACAAAAAAAATACATTGTAGTGTTAGGATAGAATTAAGCCACGCCCTGCCCCCACACAATATGAATACTATGGCTGAAGGCTAAATAAAGCGCTCAGGTCTGCTTCTAGAACTGTAGTGGACACAAAAAAGTAAAGGTCATGCAGAAAGCAAATAGGTGGTCTGGCACTATCAGCAGAAAGGAATCGATTCCTTCCACACACAGCACAGCTATTGTATCTCTCCTCCTAAATGAAAAGCAGCACCCCCCCACCCACCTTCTCCTCCAGCACAGGTAGCCGGGTGGCTGTTACCTGCTTACCCTCCAGTACAAGTAGCTAGACAGCCGTTACCACCCTTCACCCACATGGCCCAGTTAACGGGCCTAAGGGGCGATTTGAGGCCATGCCATTTACTCTCTTAGCTCTAGACACTAAACATGTGTTATTTCTGTTCAAACAATACCAGTTGCCTGGTGGACCTGCTGGTGTATTTAGCTGCAGTAAAGTCTTAATCACAACAGAAACAACCATACAGCTAATCTTGTCAGATCTGACAAGAATGTCAAAAAAAAACACCTGATCTGCTGCAAGGCATGCATGCTCTGGGTCTATGGCTAAAAGCATTATAAGCAGAGACAGCCAGGAAACTGGTTTAGAAAATAAATATGGCAGCCATATTATAACACTTGCTTCAGGTTCCCTTTAACAAACATACCGGAGTTCACACACCTATCCAATCGCTCCAAAAGTTGAGGAAGCTCACTGGAACTCTTCCCCATAATTTTTTAGCTAATTAAAAAGCGGAGGCCTGGGGTTCTGTCCTGTCCTGTCCTGTCCTGTCCTGTCCTGTCCTGTATATACACAGTAGTGTGCTAAAGTTTAAGGCAGGTGTAACAAAACAATATGCTGACAAACTAATTTTTATAAATTTAAGTAGCATTTATTTTTCAACATGCAGTGAACAAACAATTACCCCCTAAATTATCTCTCTCATAATTGGATTCACCTGTGTATGTAGGTCAGGGGTCACTGAGCTTACCAAGCCAATTTGAGTTCCAATAATTAGTTTTAAAGGTTTTGGGATCAATAAAAATGACAACAGTGCCCAAATGTATGCAGCTGCCTAATTTTAAACAATTCTTGCACGCTTTCTGTAAATGCAATACATTTAATTTCACTTCTCAAATATCACTGTATGTGTCTCCTATATGATATATTTAACTGACATTTTTTATCATAACAACCAACGATTTGTACAGAAAAATCATGACGATTAACAAGATTGCCCAAATTTTCGCATCCCACTGTATGCGAGTGGAGGTAGACAGAGCCAGTCAGTGAACTGTATTGTGTCAGGGAGAGATAACATAGTAAAGGTGCCCATACATTACACGACTTGCCAATATCAACCATCCAGTTCCATAATTATCAAATCAGAAAAATACTAGAAAGGTGCCGCCAACTGCATGCCCAATTGAACATGCTGCAAGATGCCAGGCTGAAATGGTCAATCGGGTGCACGGCCGTAACAGCGAGTGATATTGGGACAAGCAACTAACAACAAAACCAATGGCACTATTCTATCAGATAATAGTCCTCTTCAATAATTTATATATACTGTAATAGCTGTGCTTAGTCCACAAAAATGAAATGAACCAATCAAAATTAGTTAGTTGCTTGTGCTGCTTCAATAAAGGGGAGAGAGAACACAGGAATCTCACATATACTAAATAACATCTATACAGTAAGAATAAAACCTGATGTGTAGCAGTGTCACTAATATAGATGGCTACACAGAGAATTAAATGTGTTCATTAAGTGAACACCTGACATAACTGGCTCAGCAAATTTGACCTAATTGGCTATTCATGAGGCAATGCTCATGCAAATATGCATTCGCTTTTGCATGCCGACTTATGCAGGGTCAAAAACCAATGCCGCAAATCAGTCGCCCTGCGGGAATTAGTTCATGCTACAATAGCACTATCCAGGAGCGCCACGGGGAGGCTTCCCAATGCCCCCATACAACCGAAGGGGGGGGTTAAATATTGGGAGGTGGGTGTGGACGGCTCTCCCCGGCGCTGGCCACACTTGTAGCCTTTATGATAAGCTGTAGTGGGGGGGGGGCGATCAGAAGAACGCCTCCGGAGCGCCATCTAGTGGGCTTTCATGCAGCCAACTTTCAGTTGGCTGCATGAAATAGTTTTTTTTTTTAATTAAAAAAAAAAACCCTCATGCAGCCGCCCCGGCGATCTTAATAGAACGCCAGGGTGGTTAATGTTCAGTGCAAGTCACCAGGATTTTTTAATTTTTTCCCTTTATTTTTTTTAAGTTGTGGTGTGGAAAATAACCTTCATGAAATCAATCCTGTGCCTGTTCTGGCATTGGGACACACTCCCACTGTGTAGGGGGAGCATAGCCAGCCTCTCACCCAGCTGAGTCACTTAGGAGTCTCCAAGTGCAGCGCTGGTTAAGAACGGTCTATGTAGGCTGGGGGAGCATACATGAATCAGCTGGGTGATTATGCTCCCCCTACACAGCAGTAGTGCATCCCAACACCAGTACAGGTACAGGATTGATTTCAGGAAGTTTATACACTTTCCGTCCACAAATGAAAAAATCCTGGTAAATTGCACTCTTGTACACTTCACTGCTTGACAGTATTGTTTGTGACACTGGGCCTTTAAAGTTACATTGAATGTACACATTCACTACTACATAGAATCAGATTAAGATGTACCACCTTGCGTAGGGCCCCATTACATTTAGCACCCCCTTGTGGTCTTTACGATAAGCTATAGTGGAGAGAGGGGGGAGTGAGGTGGTGGCAGGTGGACCCCTTAACGCACATATAAATTAAGCCAGCAGGTAATTTGGGCACAGGGTAAAGAAACTGCTCACCCGCCTACTGCAAACATTCTGGCGGCATTATCATTCCCACTCCAGGTCGCCGTGGACAGTGGGGAAATACGCAACCCGGCTGCAAGCTACTGCTGACAGCCACATTTTATTACACGGTTATCAAAGTCATTTGGCCTGCGTTTTGACGGCACCCAAATTACTGTCGGAGTGCCGCTTTAGCTGTAATTTCTGTTACGGCATATGGCAACGGCAAAACCTCAGGCGCCATTTGTACTTGAGTCACCCCTTAAAGGACAACCGAGGTGACATGTCACATGATGAGATGGACGTGTATGTACAGTGCCAAGCACACAAATAACTAGGCTGTGTTCCTTTTTTTTTACCTCCTTCTCTGCCTGAAAGAGTTAAACATCAGGTATGCAAGTGACACTTTCAGTCCGGGTCAGACTGGCTCAAGGTGCGTACACACATGCGACTATAGTCGTTTGAAACGATCGTTCCCCGATCGTTTCTAACGACGATAGTTTAAAAAAAAAAAGCAACCAACGATCATTAAGTCTAACGACGGACGAGCTACATCGTTAAAAACTAACGATCTAGCTTGGCGGTTTTTTACCAACGACGATTGTTTGCAAAAGTAGTACATCATTGGAAACGGTCGTTCGTACTAGGCTTGACATGCGCATTTCACTATTTCTCCATGAAACTTCTCATTTTTATGCGCAAGCGCAATAGTTGCTTTACGTGATGTAACGTTCGTTCTAACGATCAGATCGTTACACACAAGTAAAACTAACTTTACTCAGTTCGTTCTTTCATCAATTAAAAGTTCGTTCGTCGTTTACAACGAACGATCGTTGTCGCATGTGTGTACATAGCATCAGACTATAGCATAACCCTCACTGATAGGAAAGTGTTTTATGGCTGTAATTTCTTGTCAGTAAATGGCTTCCCGGAGCAGGAAAGAGATAAAAAGGGTCAATATTTCATATATTTGAGCTCTACCATACTTCAATGAAGGTGCCATTGAGCAGAGACAATGAAACAGTAAAAACCTAAAAAATAGATCTAAAATATAAAATAAAAAAAACTGTGGGATAACTTAATTTTTTTTTTTGTGAGAAGGAGGATAGATACAACTGTTTTTCTCATATGTTTATTTTCACCTTGGAAGTCCCTGGCGTTCAATTTTCCCAGGATTTCTGTGTAAAAAGTGATAAAATGTATTTATCACTTTATTATTTATACTTTTTTTCCTGTAGCTTGCCAAAATGTGTCAAGCAAGGGTCTAGTATACAGTGCAGGAGAGTATTTATGTGTATGCACGTTTATACTGTTCACAGCATGTTTTTATGGACGGATATATCTGTTCATACCGCTAGGGAGGTTAAAGGGAATCTAAACTGCGAAGGATATGGATTTTTCCTTTTAATATGATACCAGTTGCCTCACTCAAGCTGATCCTGTGTTTCTAATACTTTTAGCCACAGCCCCTCAACAAGCAGACCAGATGCTCTGATGAAGTCAGACTGGATTAGCTGCATGCTTGTTTCAGGTGTGCGATTCAGTCACTACTGCAGCCAAAGAGATCAGCATGACTGACAAGCAACTGGTATTGTTTAAAGAGACACTGAAGCAAACTAATTTTGCCTATTTTACCTTATAATTCGCTTCAGTGCTCTAATGCCAAGTAATCCGTGTCCCCACTGCTAAACGAGGGCTGCAGAGCCCCCAAATCCCTCCGCAAATATCCACGACCAACTTGGTCGTGGATTTTGCTGCACTGAGGGGCAGAGCTTCCAGCTGTAGCTCTGCCCCTCCTGACGTCAATTGCCGCGATTGACGCCCAGGGAATGCCGGACAGATTGCCCCCCCCTAGGGATTTGGGGGCTCTGCAGCGCTCGTTTAGCGGTGGGGACACGGCGGATTACTTGGCATTAGAGCACTGAAGCGAATTAGAAGGTAAAATAGGCAAAATTAGTTTGCTTCAGTGTCTCTTTAAACAATACCAGTTGCTTGTCAGTCATGCTGATCTCCAGGGGCGTAGCAATAGGGGGTGCAGAGGTAGCAACCGCATCGGGGCCCTTGGGCCAGAGGGGCCCCGAAGGGCCCTCCCTGAACTTCAGAATTAGCTCTCTATTGGTCCTGTGCTCATAATAATCACTTTTATAGATACTTTGAATATTGGTAATCATTAGAGATGGGACGACGAATCCGGCGAATCCACAAATCCCTCGAATATTGGGAAATATTCGAGATTCGTGGATTCGAATCCCGACGCCATTTTCCACTTTACGAATCCGCCGAATCCCGACGCTGCATCGCCGCGCATCCGCCGCTCGCACTCGTCCTCCTCCGACCCGCGCCTCCTCCGACCGCCCCGCGCCTCCTCCGCCCGGCCGCCCGCATACTTTGTATCAACTCACCCGTCCAGTGGAGCGCAGACAGAGCGGCAGACCTCTCGCTGACTTCCTGGTTCCCTCTAGTGACGGCTTTTACAATGACGTCATCAGTAAAAGCCGGTCCGGCCACTAGAGGGAACCGAGAAGGAAGGACGAGGTCTGCCGCTCTGTCTGCGCTCCACTGGACATGTAAGTTGATACTTATGCAGGGGTGAGCGAGGAGGCACAGGGGACGGAGGAGGCCATGGGGGTGAGCGACACCTACCTACCTACCTACCTACCTACCTACCTACCACTTTACCTACCTACCTGCCACTATACCTACCTAAAGGCCCCCTATACGTACCTACCTACCTACCGGGCACTATACCTACCTACCTACAGGCCCCTATACCTACCTAAAGGCCCCCTATACTACCTACCTACCACTATACCTACCTACCTACCTACAGGCCCCTATACCTACCTAAAGGCCCCCTATATGTACCTACCTACCTAAAGGCCCCTATACCTACCTAAAGGCCTCTATACCTACCTACCTAAAGGCCCCCTATACGTGCCTACCTACCTAAAGGCCCCTATACCTACCTACCTAAAGGCCCCTATACCTACCTACCTATTTACCTACCTATACTTAAGGCCTTATACCCTGCTACCTATACTGAAGGTCCCTTTAACTACCTACCTACAGGACACTATACCTACCTACCTACCACTATACCTACCTACCTACCTACCTACAGGCCACTATACCTACCTAAAGGCCCCCTATACGTACCTACCTACCTACCTACCTACCTAAAGGCCCCTATACCTACCTTCCTACCTAAAGGCCCCTATACTTACCTACCTACCTAAAGGCCCCTATACCTACCTACAGGCCTCTATACCTACCTACCTAAAGGCCCCCTATACGTGCCTACCTACCTAAAGGCCCCTATACCTACCTACCTAAAGGCCCCTATACCTACCTACCTACATACCTACCTATACTTAAGGCCCTATACCCTGCTACATATACTGAAGGTCCCTTTAACTACCTACCTACCTACAGGACACTATACCTACCTACCTACCGGCCACTATACTTACCTACCTACCTACAGGCCACTATACCTACCTAAAGGCCCCCTATACGTACCTACCTACCTAAAGGCCCCTATACCTACCTACCTAAAGGCCCCTATACCTACCTACCTACCTATACTTAAGGCCCTATACCCTGCTACCTATACTGAAGGTCCCTTTACCTACCTAAAGGCCCCTATACCTACCTACATACCTACCTATACTTAAGGCCTCTATATACCCTGTTAACTATACTGAAGGCCCTATACCCTGCTACCTATACTGAAGGTCCCTTTACCTACCTAAAGGCCCCTATACCTACCTACATACCTACCTATACTTAAGGCCTCTATATACCCTGCTACCTATACTGAAGGCCCATATACCCTGCTACCTATACTGAAGGCCCCTATACCCTGCTACCTATACTGAAAGCCCATATACCCTGCTACCTATACTGAAGGCCCATATACCCTGCTACCTATACTGAAGGCCCATATACCCTGCTACCTATACTGAAGGCCCATATACCCTGCTACCTATCAGAGGCGGGACAAGGTCCTCCAGCACCCAAGGCTGAGACACCAAAGTGCGCCCCTCCATCCCTCCCCCCCAGCCATCACACACTGATTGCTATTAGACTAAGAGGTGCCACAGGGCCCACAACCTCCCCAACACCTTAATATCTAGTTATCTGGCTTGCAGTCACTGCTATGTATCCCCTTGTCTTATTTCTTTCTGCTTCAAACACAATTAGGAATGACAGCTAAATGAATTGTGCGCCCCCTCCTACACTGCGCCCTGAGGCTGGAGCCTCTCCAGCCTATGCCTCGGCCCGGCCCTGCTACCTATACTGAAGGCACATATACCTTGCTACCTATACTGAAGGCCTATATACCCTGCTACCTATACTGAAGGCACATATACCCTGCTATCTATACTGAAGGCCCCTATACCCTGCTACCTATACTGAAGACCCATATACCCTGCTACCTATACTGAAGGCCCATATACCCTGCTACCTATACTGAAGGCACATATACCCTGCTACCTATACTGAAGGCACATATACCCTGCTACCTATACTGAAGGCACATATACCCTGCTACCTATACTGAAGGCCTATATACCCTGCTTCCTATACTGAAGGCCTATATACCCTGCTACCTATACTGAAGGCCTATATACCCTGCTACCTATACTGAAGGCCTATATACCCTGCTACCTATACTGAAGGCCTATATACCCTGCTACCTATACTGAAGGCCTATATACCCTGCTACCTATACTGAAGGCCTATATACCCTGCTACCTATACTGAAGGCCTATATACCCTGCTACCTATACTGAAGGCCCATATACCTTGCTACCTATACTGAAAGCTACCAATATTGAAGGCACCCATACCTAGCTAGCTATACTGAAGGCACCTTTACCTCGCTACCTATACTGCGGGCAACTATACCACGGATCGCACAATTCGTATGTGCAGGATTCGTTAGATTCGGGATTCGAAAGGTTCGAGATATTCGAGAACCTTTTTAGATTCGGATCCGGATTCGGATTCGAAGAAATTGTGGATTCGTCCCATCCCTAGTAATCATTAACAAACTGTTCCCCATCCCTTCCTGCACCTCTGACACTGTAGTTGCCATTGGCAGGTTTTGGTGCACCACATCAATTGTTATGTATAGAGTGGTTTGGGGCCCCATTGTAAAACTTGCATCGGGGCCCACAGCTCCCTAGCTACGCCACTGCTGATCTCTTTGGCTGCAAGTACATGCAAGGTCTATACAGTAGCTTAAACATTTAGTTTATGGCAAGACATGACTGCAAACCAAAATACATGTCAAATTGCGCACTTGAAACATTTATACCCCAATTGGATGGGGTGCAACTAGGATACAAAACAAGAAAAAAAAAAATGGAAGGTCTGCACCAGTCCAAGGTTCCAAACTTTATTCGGACATAGACATCAGCAAGACATTAGGACAAGCATCAGAGAGCTGACATGTTTCGAGCCATTCAGGCCCTTAATCATAGCTAACTGACTAATGGTAAACTCCCCTTAAATAGGGGATTGTCTGAACACCTGATCCTCTGAACCACATCCAAAAGGGGGTGGGGACAGAGGAGAAAACCATAGTTTTACAGGTGCAAGGCATATTTCTTCTGAATAGGTACATACAAAATACATAAAACCACATACACAGAAAATTAAAACATATTAAAATATTTTCTATCTCAAAGAGTAGCAAACATCAAAATTTATAAATTCAGCGACATGCTATGTCACATAGAGCCATGGTATGTAGGGGCAGGAAATCAGGAAAAGAGGGGGGGGGGGGGGGGGAAGAGAATAAGGTAGGGAGAAAAAGAGAAGGGAAAAGAAGGGAGAAAAGGGGGGGGGGGGGGGGGAAGCGGGGAGAAGAAAAAAGAAAGGGAAAGGGGGGGGGGGGGGGGGCGAAGGAAAAAGTCGTGTGATAAACGCCAGGTCCCATCTAGCGTTAACGCCTCAAGGGGCTCTGGAACCCAGGCGATGTATCCACATAGCCTCTCTTTTCAGTAGTTGCTTATAGAGGTCGCCTCCTCTCTTAGATGGTAACACCCGCTCAATCCCCTGAAAACGACTCATCACCCCATCATGTTGGTCCCTAAAGTGCTTGGCCACATTAGAGATGTTTGTAGTGGCCCAACCCGCCCCCAAATAATGTTCAGCCACCCTCTGTCTTAATGGCCTTGTGGAGCACCCCACATACTGCAATGAACACAGGGTGCACTCAACCAAATACACCACAAATTTTGTGCCACAATTAATAAACTGCTTAATGCTGTAGTGACGGCCATTAGACATGGAGATGGCAACTTTCGACTTATGATGAGCATGACAATATCTGCACGTTGGGACACCACACTTATATGACCCCACCACCGACAGCCAAGTCTCACGAGTCAGATCTGAACTGAAAAGGCTGGGTGAGAGGATTTGCCCGAGTGTAGGGGCCCGTCTGCTAGAGAAGTCAACACCATTTATCAAGACT